>NC_086322.1:194796310-194801310 GCF_036172605.1 Pelobates fuscus | reverse complement strand
TGCTGGAGATAAAGTGCCTGTGTATTAGACAGTGTGAGTATTACACAGTGCTGGATATAAAGTACCTGTGTATTAGACAGTGTGAGTATTACTCAGTGCTGGAGATAAAGTACCTGTGTATTAGACAGTGTGAGTATTACACAGTGCTGGGGATAAAGTACCTGTGTATTAGACAGTGTGAGTATTACTCAGTGCTGGGGATAAAGTACCTGTGTATTAGACAGTGTGAGTATTACTCAGTGCTGGAGATAAAGTGCCTGTGTATTAGATAGTGTGAGTATTACACAGTGCTGGATATAAAGTACCTGTGTATTAGACAGTGTGAGTATTACTCAGTGCTGGAGATAAAGTGCCTGTGTATTAGTGTGAGTATTACTCAGTGCTGGATATAAAGTACCTGTGTATTAGACAGTGTGAGTATTACTCAGTGCTGGAGATAAAGTACCTGTGTATTAGACAGTGTGAGTATTACTCAGTGCTGGGGATAAAGTACCTGTGTATTAGACAGTGTGAGTATTACTCAGTGCTGGAGATAAAGTACCTGTGTATTAGATAGTGTGAGTATTACTCAGTGCTGGGGATAAAGTACCTGTGTATTAGACAGTGTGAGTATTACTCAGTGCTGGAGATAAAGTACCTGTGTATTAGACAGTGTGAGTATTACTCAGTGCTGGAGATAAAGTGCCTGTGTATTAGACAGTGTGAGTATTACTCAGTGCTGGAGATAAAGTGCCTGTGTATTAGACAGTGTGAGTATTACACAGTGCTGGGGATAAAGTACCTGTGTATTAGACAGTGTGTGTATTACTCAGTGCTGGAGATAAAGTACATTTGTAGTAGACAGTGTGAGTATTACTCAGTGCTGGAGATAAAGTACATTTGTAGTAGACAGTGTGAGTATTACTCAGTGCTGGGGATAAAGTACCTGTGTATTAGACAGTGTGAGTATTACTCAGTGCTGGATATAAAGTACCTGTGTATTAGACAGTGTGAGTATTACTCAGTGCTGGAGATAAAGTGCCTGTGTATTAGACAGTGTGAGTATTACACAGTGCTGGGGATAAAGTACCTGTGTATTAGACAGTGTGAGTATTACTCAGTGCTGGAGATAAAGTGCCTGTGTATTAGACAGTGTGAGTATTACACAGTGCTGGGGATAAAGTACCTGTGTATTAGACAGTGTGTGTATTACTCAGTGCTGGAGATAAAGTACATTTGTAGTAGACAGTGTGAGTATTACTCAGTGCTGGGGATAAAGTACCTGTGTATTAGACAGTGTGAGTATTACTCAGTGCTGGATATAAACTACCTGTTGTTTACATATAGTGTGTATTACTCAGTGCTGGAGATGAAGTACATTTGTATTAGACAGTATGAGTATTACTCAGTGCTGGATATAAAGTACCTGTGTATTAGACATATTATATATTACTCAGTGCTGGATAATAAGTACATGAGTATTAGACAGTGTGAGTATTACTCAGTGCTGAATGTGACTTACCTGTGTATAAGACAGTGTTTGTATTACACAGTGCTGGGGATAAAGTACATTTGTATTAGACAGTGTGAGTATTACTCAGTGCTGGATATAAACTACCTGTTGTTTACATAGAGTGTGTATTACACAGTGCTGTGGATAAAGTACCTGTGTATTAGACAGTGTGTGTTTTACACAGTGCTAGGGATAAAGTACCTGTGTATTAGACAGTGTGTGTTTTACACAGTGCTGGGGATAAAGTACCTGTGTATTAGACAGTGTGAGTATTACTCAGTGCTGGATATAAACTAGCTCTGTATTACATAGTATATGTATTACAACGTTCTGGGGATATAGTACTTGTGTATTATAGTGTGTGTTTATTACACAGTGCTAGATATAAAGTACCTGTGTATTAGGCAGTGTGTGTATTACTCAGTGCTAGAAATAAAGTACCTGTGTATTATATTGTGTGTGTTTTACTCAGTGCTGGATATAAAGTACCTGTGTACTACATAGTGTGTGTATTACTCAGTGCTGGATATAAAGTACCTGTGTATTATATTGTGTGTGTTTTACTCAGTGCTGGATATAAAGTACCTGTGTACTACATAGTGTGTGTATTACACAGTGCTGGATATAAAGTACCTGTGTATTACATAGTGTGTGTGTTACTCAATGCTGGGGATGAAGTCGCTGTGTATTACATAGTGTGTGTGTATTACTCAATGCTGGGGATAAAGTCGCTGTATATTACATAGTGTGTGTATTACTCAATGCTGGGGATAAAGTACCTGTGTATCACATAGTGTGTGTATTACTCAATGCTGGGGATGAAGTCGCTGTGTATCACATAGTGTGTATATTACTCAATGCTGGGGATAAAGTCGCTGTGTATCACATAGTGTGTGTATTACTCAATGCTGGGAATAAAGTTGCTGTGTATTATAGTGTGTGTGCATTACACAGTGCTCACAATAAAGTCGCTGTGTATTACATAGTGTGTGTATTACTCAATGCTGGGGATAAATTACCTGTTCATTACATGGAGTGTGTATTATTCAATGCTGGGGATAAAGTACCTGTGTATTACATAGTGTGTGTATTACTCAATGCTGGGGATAAAGTCGCTGTGTATTACATAGTGTGTGTATTACTCAATGCTGGGGATAAAGTCGCTGTGTATTACATAGTGTGTGTATTACTCAATGCTAGGGATAAAGTCGCTGTGTATCACATAGTGTGTGTATTACTCAATGCTGGGGATAAAGTCGCTGTATATTACATAGTGTGTGTATTACACAATGCTGGGGATAAAGTCGCTGTGTATTACATAGTGTGTGTATTACTCAATGCTAGGGATAAAGTCGCTGTGTATTACATAGTGTGTGTATTACTCAATGCTAGTGATAAAGTCGCTGTGTATCACATAGTGTGTGTATTACTCAATGCTAGGGATAAAGTCGCTGTGTATTACATAGTGTGTGTATTACTCAATGCTAGGGATAAAGTCGCTGTGTATCACATAGTGTGTGTATTACTCAATGCTGGGGATAAAGTCGCTGTATATTACATAGTGTGTGTATTACTCAATGCTGGGGATAAAGTCGCTGTGTATTACATAGTGTGTGTATTACTCAATGCTAGGGATAAAGTCGCTGTGTATTACATAGTGTGTGTATTACTCAATGCTAGGGATAAAGTCGCTGTGTATCACATAGTGTGTGTATTACTCAATGCTAGGGATAAAGTCGCTGTGTATTACATAGTGTGTGTATTACTCAATGCTAGGGATAAAGTCGCTGTGTATCACATAGTGTGTGTATTACTCAATGCTGGGGATAAAGTCGCTGTGTATTACATAGTGTGTGTATTACTCAATGCTAGGGATAAAGTCGCTGTGTATTACATAGTGTGTGTATTACTCAATGCTGGGGATAAAGTCGCTGTGTATCACATAGTGTGTGTATTACTCAATGCTGGGGATAAAGTCGCTGTGTATCACATAGTGTGTGTATTACTCAATGCTGGGGATAAAGTACCTGTGTATTACATAGTGTGTGTATTACTCAATGCTGGGGATAAAGTCGCTGTGTATTACATAGTGTGTGTATTACTCAATGCTAGGGATAAAGTCGCTGTGTATTACATAGTGTGTGTATTACTCAATGCTGGGGATAAAGTCGCTGTGTATTACATAGTGTGTGTATTACACAGTGCTTGAGATAAGGTACCTGTGTATTACATGGAGTTTATACTATACAGTTCTTGATCTTGGCTCTATGCTTTCTTTGTTAACTGTAAAGTTAAAGCCACTTGTTATTTTTTCTGCGGGTGATGAGACCCTGGAGAAATTAATTAGGTGATGATTACCTGGTTGGGGGGGGATACACCTGTCCCTTTGATAACCTTTTGCACGATTTCAGATACATATCAGGGATCTTGTTGCTAAATGAATCAGGTTAAAGCTACTCTCACAATGTCCTGGCACTACTAATGCCTTGTACGGGCGGGTGAAAAGTTCACATGGACCATATTTTATTCCTAACTGAAAATTGAAAGATCTACTGAGTTTATTGTATTATATGAGGGCTTTTGTGATATAAAACGAAATTGACACTCTCTCTCTCTCTCTCTCTCTCTCTCTGCCTATCTCTCTCTCTCTCTCTCTCTCTCTCTCTCTCTCTCTCTCTCTCTCTCTCTCTCTCTCTCTCTCTCTCTCTCTCTCAAGTTGCACAATTTATATCTATATAAAAAGTATCCTCAAATTTCTTAGAGATGAGACTTTTTCCTAATCAGCTATTTATGTTTTATCCTGAACTTAGTAAATCTGTTCCCAAGTCACTGTTTAATTATCAGACCTTCTCAGATCTTCTTTACACCCCAGCACACACTCCTGCCAGGCAGGGAATTGCTGTTCCGAAACATAGAACACTATAAACCTGAAACACAAACCTGGGTCCTGAATAAGATTAAAGCTACAATAGTCACGTATTAAATAAGCGAGATACCACGCCAAGCAGTTCCTTGTGTTCTGAAACTCTCCTAGTGTCTAGAACAGGACACCATCTCAGAGTCTGCTTGAAACTGGTCCAAATCCAGCAGCATCCCTCCTAGATAAAAGTGCTCTGATGCTAATATTTTGGCCTCCCATCTCCCCCAACTTCCACAGAAAAGAGTTGGGTATAAATATAACTGAAACAATGTCTCAATGTGGAGCCTGTGTGTGTTTGCCTATCCCTTACTTGGCAGAACAAATTCTTACACTCCATTAACAAGCTGTAACGTATAAGCTGCAGGTTGCTACAAACTCATTAATATTTTGGATATCGTTGAATATTGAGTACTTCACAGAGCACATTTCCCATATGTTAGCCCACTCCTGCCATGCTGGCTGACCCCTTTCTCTCCATTATTAGCAATTAGCCTCTACTTTCTAAAGTCAGGTCCAAGTAACCAAGATACTTCGCAAACAAATCAACAATGTGTGCAGAGAGGGAAGACAAAGAGTGAAGTACTCATC